>NC_091225.1:2380582-2385695 GCF_040958095.1 Procambarus clarkii
ATTTATAAGTTAGACATATTTTAATAAGGCAGAAAGCCTGAAATAAGAGAGTGGAGAGGGAGGAACACGGAGCGACGTCCGTCCCCTCTGAGCGCTGGCGGACGACTGAGGGAGCCTGGCTCCGGATGGAGGAAGACCCTCCCAGCGAGTGAGGACCGCCGCCAGGCGAGGTGGAGTATGGACCCGCCCAAAACGGGGGAGTCCACTCTCACTGTATGTTGAGGACAGATAGAGGTTTGAGGCAAGCATATTGTGTGGTTATTTTTGTTTATGTGTTAAAGGGGAACATTTTATTGGAACGTCGATGGGTTGCAGGTTTGTCCTTTGGGGAAGAAGTTGCTGAGAACTTCGAAGCCAGCAGATGATGTAGCTGATGAGACTCCAAGGTAGTGGAGCAGAGGACCTCGAACTGTGAGGAGAAGCAGCAGTGAAGAGGAGTGTCACGTGCTTCTGTAGAGGTGGTGAAGCACCGTAGTTACTCAAGGAAACTTCATGATAGCAGCCTGGAGGAGCTGCAGAGGATCCTGGTAGTGAAGCCCGGAAGAACCTAAGGATATTAGGGTTGTGAACTTCCAGAGGTGGAAGGGGAAGTTCTGGGGGATTACTAGTGGGGAGTTGATAGTGTTTGGTTGTCAGTAGCGTGCAAGACGCAGTGAGAGGTGAGTGACTGTTTGCATTCTTATGTCAAGGAGTGTTTTATACTGAAGTTTAGAGTTACAGTCGTAGGCTGGATTACCTACGGATGTATGCGTTCCAGGACTGACAGTGATTGATGGATCATTGTTGTGTATCAATGAACATTTATACTGATATATGTGATTGCATTCAAATGCTGATTTTTATATATATATTATCTTGCTGATAGTGCAACAGTGTATGTAGGCTTGACCAACTTGAGGAGGTTAATAGTATCAGGTGGTGAACCAGGAGATAGGATACCACTTGATAAGCTGATAATAGAGTTCTGATGGTATTGGAGTGCAACCTGATTGTGATATTATAGAGTATAGGATTCATTATTATTATATGTGTGTATGTATCGTGTATGTGCTTTGTTCAGTAAATGTGTCACAATTTGCTGGTGTTTGCCCTTGTCCTAGTGAGGCTTCCCAGGAAGTAGTAAAGAAGAGAGAGAGAGAGAAAGAACCAAGAACCACTGCTGTGAACAGGGTAGAAGGTAATATTAATAAGTCAAAGGGGGATCGAGGAGATCATATCACCTAAGGAGAGAGTGGGGAGTCACAGCGGCTCGAGTGGGTGTGTGCACGTGACAACGAGGCTAAGTGTTGGAGCCGCATCCCCTAAACGCGTGACGTTGAGCCCCTCTCCAAGAGCCAGAAGCGCCAAGGGTGATCTCCTAGTATAAGCACTCTGCCGAGTTGTGGGTTGGGTTGTCCATAGAGAAGGATCAACGACGACAACACCAACCAACCCACAGTCTATAATACAGGACATTAAGTATGGTCATTTATACTTGCACTTATACCTACAACTAAGGTAAACCCCGACATTGGCAATCTTTCCAGGTGTCCGGGATAAAGATCTTGTGTACACAGTTACTCGCCCGTCGTACACCCCGACACAACACAGCTCAATTCCAACACAATTCACACAAAATAATTAAATCAAAATGAAAATAAATCAAAATCAATGAAAATTCAATTTATCAACGCAATCAGAAAATTTGAAATGGAATTGTAACGTATTTAGTATAGCATGTGTGTTGCTCTTACATGCAACAGATGGTGGTGTTTGTCAAGAAAAACATAGTTTTCCCTGTCACAGGTGTGGCATCTATACTTATATTTACGAAATGAACGGTATGGGAAACAACACAGCTCAGTTCCTACACAATGTCACACAAAATTATTCAATAAAAAATAAAATAAATAAAAATCTATGCAAATAAAATTTATCAATGCAATCGGAAACATTGAAATAGAATTCGTGAAACATTTAGTATAGCGTGAATATTGCTATTATGTGCAACAGAAGGCGCTGTTTTTCAAAAATGTATGTTTTTATCTGCCATACGGGGTGGCATCTACATAGTAGGTATACAAAAAGACGCGAATATTTGAATGCAACGTTGTGTCAAAATTTCAAAGCAATCGGTGAAAAACTTTCGGAGATTACAGTGTGTGTTGCTCTTACGTTTAACAGATGGCGCTGTTTAAAAAAAGAAACATGTTTTTTCTTGTTACAGGTGAGGCATGTATATAGTAGATATATAAAAAGACGTGCCTATTTGAATGCAAAGTTGTGTCAAAATTTCAAAGCAATCGGTAAAGAGGTTTCGAAGATTTCCCCTCACATGAAAAAAACATAAAAAACACAGTTTTTCAGAAAAAATCATGTGTTTTACCGTCAGAAACGTGACATCTATATAGTATGTATATAAAAACTAGGCCAGATGCGAATGGATCCTTGTGTGAAAATTTCAAAGCAATCGGTGAAGAACTTTCGGAGATTAGCGATATTGAACAAACGAACTTTCCATTTTTTGTTTATATAGACTAGCAGTACCCGGCCACGCGTTGCTGTGGCTCAGCAACGCACGTGCGTTGCTGAGCCACAGCAACCTTCCCTGTCCCTTTGACCTCCTCACCATTCTCCATTCCCCCATCCCCTCGTCCCCACCATCCCAAACTCCCCGTCCCCTCGTCCTTCCCCACCATCTCTCACTTCCGTCCAATCGTCCTCCCCACTATTCCCCTCTTCTTCCCAACATGCCCCATACCCTTGTCACTTTGTCCTCCCCACCATTCTTCCTTCCCCCTTCCCCTCGTCCCCACCTTCCCATACTCCCCTATCGCCTCGTCCTTCCCCACCATTACCCCCTCTCTTGTCCCCTCGTCATCCTCACCATTCCCCACTCCCTCGTCTCATGCCTTCCCAAATGGTCTGATGTTCCCTTCAGAAAATTGGGAACATCAAGTGATCTGATGTTCCCATCACTGAAATATAAAAAAAACAGTTAAAAAATGAAATGAAAATATGAAAAAATATAAAAATAAAGTATTCTCACGAAATGAACAGTCTGGTAAAGAACACAGCTTAATTCCAATGCAGTTCACACCAAATATTTAAATCCAAAACAATGAAAATTCAATTAATCGATGCAATCAGAAACATTGAAATGGAATTGTAGCATATCTAGTACAGCATGTGTGTTGCTCTTACATGCAACAGATGGCGCTGTTTTTCAAGAGAAGCTTAGTTTTACCTGTCCTAGGTGTGCCATCTATACTTATACTTAAGAAATGGACGGTAAGGTAAAAAAACACAGCTTAATTCCAACACAATATCACACAAAATAATTCGCTAAAAAATAAAATAAATCGAAATATATGAAAATATAATTTATCAATGCAATCGGAAACATTGAAATGGAATTCGTTACATATTTAGTGTAACGTGCAAGTTGCCATTATGTGCAACAGATGGCGCGGTTTATCAAAAATGCATGTTTTTACCTATCACCGGGGGTGGCATCTATATAGTAGGTACATAAAAAGATGCACCTATTCGAATGCAACGTTGTTTCAAAATTTCTAAACAATTGGTGAATAACTTTCGGAAATTACAGAATGTGTTGCCCATATATCCAACAGATGGCGCTGTTTTTCAAAAAAAAACATATTTTCCTTTCACAGGTGAGGCTTGTATATAGTAGATATATAAAAAGAGGCGCCTATTCGAATGCAACGTTGTGTCAAAATTTCAAAGAAATCGAAAAAGAGTTTTTGAAGATTTCTCTCACCTGAAAAACCACAGTTTTTTCAGAAAAAGCATGTATTTTTACCATCACAGTCGTGACATGTATACAGTATGTATATAAAAACCTGCTCGGATGCGAATGAAACGTTGTGAGATATTTTCAAAGCAATCAGTTAAGAACTTTCGGAGATTAGCGATTTTGAACAAACGAACATTTCCATTTTTATTTAAATAGATTATCAGGTCTATGTTTTGGGTAGAATAATGCTTTTTACCCCTTTTACGGATTATTTCTTTCATTATTCTTTCTTCTTTTTTATGTTTACTGTGCATCGTTTATTTGTAATATAATTTTTTGGAATTGTTGTGGTTTCTGTTCTAGGTTCAGGACTGTACCGTTGGTCCAGGTGTCTTCTTATAGCAGCGTTTATTTCCGTGTTGCTATATCCATTGTTCACAAACACCTGAGTTATTCTTTCAAACTCTTTATTCACCTTGCTCCATTTGGAGCAGTGTGTAAGCGCTAGACGAATAAGCATCGAGAACACTGGCTTTGTATGTTTAGGGGCACTCACTCGTACCGTCCAGGCATAATCCTATGTTGGTAGGCTTAGTATATATGCGTGGTACTTAAAGAAGTTCCTGTTTTAGTTAATAGTACATCCAAGAATGGCAGACTGTTATTTTCACTATTTTCATGTGTAAATCGGAGTACTGACTCTCTCTCTAGATGGCTTTTTTAGATCAATTAGTTCATCTGAATCTTTTACTATGACGAATATGTCCTCTACCTAACGGCAGTATACAGTTAGTAGTTGTCTACTTCTGAAGACTCTATCTTTCATGGTTCCCATGTCAAAATTAGCGAATAACACTTCTAAGGGAAGCCCATTGCTACTCCGTCTATTTATAGATTCATGTCCCTTTGTGAACTGATGAAAGGAGCTTCCTGTGTACATACCTCGAGAAGATTCTTCGAGTGTGGCTCGGGTATGTCTAATTTGGGGGTGCTCTCGTCTCTATATACTCTGTCCGGTTTCATTTCTATGGTGGTGTCGACTGGGACGTTGGTAAATAGGGATTCAATATCCAGGGAAGCAATGATTCAATCGGGCTGTGTAGTTTTAATTAATTCTAGGAAATCTGCTGATGGTATGTAGACTATAGTTGCTTGAAGTATATGGAGTTAGGAGTTCGTTAAGTCTTTTTAGTACGTGATAGGTTGGAGTTGGTATTTGACTGATTATTGAGCGTAGTGGGTTACTTGGTTTGTGTGTCTTAACAATGACATAGGCATATCCTAAGCTATAGTCGCCTTGGAGTTTAGTGAAATGAACAGTACCTCTCTTTTGTGTTGATTTACAGTAATAGTTTTGTTCATATTCAGAAGCTT
>NC_091225.1:2386195-2388695 GCF_040958095.1 Procambarus clarkii
CTGTCATGTTCACTAACCAGATATGACTCTTGTTTTAAGGGGAGGGGTATGTGACGGTGTTCCACCCCCCCCCTTATATTTCTCCCACGCCAGCTGTAAGAGTCATATCCACTTTACCCGAGCGTTCTCTATGTTGCGGGCAACAGTTTGACATATGTGGGAGAGTGTAGTGTTCTCGCGTTGGCGGGAAATTCGTAAAAGAAAAGTATTAAGGCCTGTGGTTTAGGCCCTTTAGGACGCCAATATGGCGCCGGCCCCTCCGTTTTGCCGCCAAAACTGTGTGACGTCAGTGGTACCAGATTGGTCACTGACAGTGACGTGGCTCAGGGAATCAATGAAAATCGCCCCTGGCAAGTATGACGTCACGAAGGCAGGGGGGGGGTCCGGAGATCGCGCCTCTTTGGCGCCATCAGTCTGACATGACATGTCAAGGTGGTCGGACGTGCGAAGGTTGGTCCTGTCAGTTTGACAGTTGTACCCCGCTCCAGTGGATTTTACACATCACCCGTAGTCTGCAAGTACTCTGTAAGGTCTTCCTTCATTCCATTTGTCGGACCGAAGAGGGAATCGACGGAATATTGAGCAACAACTGCTCCAGGGACAGGTGCTGTGCAAGAAGTAGTGAAGTCTGTGCAGTGACGTATGTGACGTCTGAGGCAGTTCACCCATCTAGTGATGATGTAGCGGCTGGGCCAGTCCACTGGGAAGCAGTGGGAGAAGAAAACTAATTGGGATTCAGGACGACTGCGGCCGAGAAGTAGGTTTGCAGACGTAGTTGCGAGGAGAAGTCGACGGCCAGGAGACCGACTCCAACCCTTCAAGAAGTTGTGGAGGAGCACGGACCTGCTGAGAACAGAGCACGGAGACGACGTGTTTATTTTGGGACTTTGATTGGGTTCCTGGAGAAAGCATCAGTGTGTGTGTGGGGGCGTTCTCTACAACGAGGCGAGAGCCGGGACCAGGAGCAGCAATTCAGCTCTCACCGGACTTTCGGAGGGCGAGTCCACATCAGTGAGGTGGAAGTAGGTGATTCTAGTTTCCCTCCCAATTCCCCTTTAGTCAGCTATATATTTAGCCGGAGTATTTTCTATGTCGTAAGCAAGGCTCACCTATGTCTATGTCACAGTAAGGCACAGTTGTGCAGAGTGAGGCTGTACAGAGCTCTCATGATATTTATATATGTGGTGTGTGTAGGCACCTGGGATTATTGAGGAATTTACTGTGTCGTTGATGATTTCTTTCATGTGACATTAATATGCTAACTTATGTCAGAGAATATATATATATATATATATATATATATATATATATATATATATATATATATATATATATATATATATATATATATATGTATATAAGGGTACCAGTTATTGGTGTTAGGCTGTGTGCCCAGTATTTATATTATGATCATTGAAATTGATGAATTGATCAATATATATATATATATATATATATATATATATAATATATATATATATATATATATACATATATATATATATATATATATATATAATATATATATATATATATATATATATATATATATATATATATATATGCCTAAGGCACAACTCTCCTAAACACGAGAGTGAAGTATACAACTTCAGAACACTTTCCCACCAGGAGACTCGAACCCTAGCCAGCACAGAAGCCTTCCAGCAACTGGCATAACAGGTACGCCTTAACCCACTCCACCACCTGCTGAGACCCTTAAAAGAGATGGTAATTTCGGAGTATTTATACACTCCAAAGACCACCACCTCCCAAGAGCACTAGAGCAAGTGAGGGGTCATTTTTACGTTTTTTCATCAAGTCCCTGTTAATATGGGAGAACACTGTGTCTATGCTTAAGGCACAACTCTCCTAAACACGAGAGTGAAGTATACAACTTTAGAACACTTTCCCACCAGGAGACTCGAACCCTAGCCAGCACAGAAGCCTTCCAGCAACTGGCATAACAGGTACGCCTTAACCCACTCCACCACCTGCTCAGACCCTTAAAAGAGATGGTAATTTCGGAGTATTTATACACTCCAAAGACCATCACCTCCCAAGAGCACTAGAGCAAGTGAGGGGTCATTTTTACGTTTTTCATCAAGTCCCTGTTAATATGGGAGAACACTGTGTCTATGCTTAAGGCACAACTCTCCTAAACACGAGAGTGAAGTATACAACTTTAGAACACTTTCCCACCAGGAGACTCGAACCCTAGCCAGCACAGAAGCCTTCCAGCAACTGGCATAACAGGTACGCCTTAACCCACTCCACCACCTGCTCAGACCCTTAAAAGAGATGGTAATTTCGGAGTATTTATACACTCCAAAGACCACCACCTCCCAAGAGCACTAGAGCAAGTGAGGGGTCATTTTTACGTTTTTTTCATCAAGTCCCTGTTAATATGGGAGAACACTGTGTCTATGCTTAAGGCACAACTCTCCTAAACACGAGAGTGAAGTATACAACTTTAGAACACTTTCCCACCAGGAGACTCGAA
>NC_091225.1:2391195-2406195 GCF_040958095.1 Procambarus clarkii
AGAAATGAATTATTGAACTTGAGATCAGTGTGGTGATTCATTGCATTCTATTGCTATTATAGAAAATATTGTGTTGATGACAAATATAGTGATTCCTGTGAACTTAAATAAACAGACATTTAATGCCAAAGAAACAAGTACATAAGCATTCGCATGGTGAGGGGGGGTCCGCTCAGCTGACATTGACAGGAGGGGGAGTGTTGCCCTCTAGACGAGCCCCAGTTTTGTGAAGAGAGAGTGACTCACTGCATGTACTTGATGTTTCGTTGTTGGTACGGATATAATACCTTGATTGTTTTTTTAAGTAAAATACAAAATACCTTCGCGTTTGTATTATCCCTCCATATTCTTGTTGCTATAGAACAGTTTCAAAGAGTGAGAGTATTAGAGACATATACCTGCCTGTGACCAGATTTAATGAGTGAGCTCTCTTCCACTAGTACCACAATTCCCCAATACCACCTGACGTGTTACTGGACACGGGAAACACCAGTTGGCGACCTTGCAGATAGTAGTAGAGCCCATATCGGGGCGGGCACATGGTTGGGAGAGAGCAGCTGTGTTCTCACTCGTCTTTGGCTATAAAGGCCGGCTGGAGATTGATTGGGATACTCTCTTGGCGAACAGTGGTGCAGCGAGGATCGAGTGAAGACCCGTAGGGTTACGGTGAGTAACAATTATCGCTAATACTACTGGGTGGTGTCTATGTAGAGAGAGAGGCACCCCAGCATTGACGACCGTTGACAAGTGTTATGATCTCAGCCTACAGGAGAAACGAGTCTCCCTCCTTGAGAGTTATTCAGCAAGCCTGACCTAACTAGAAGGTCCTAGCAAGTATTGAGGTGATAACGCATAGGTAAAATAGTTGGTTGGATATGTGTAACAGTTTGAGATTATGGGCAATGCAGAAGAAAATAGATAAATGACGGGCTAGGAGATGTGGACATTTTGCTGGAGGCGTGAGGCTCGCTTCTGGAGGACCTTGACCTCACTTGAGTGCCAGACATCGCAGGGGAAGCCGCGCTCCGTTTGAGCTCCCGCCAGAAGGGAACCCCTAGTGATATATCTCGAAGAGAAGAGAAGTGTGCGGACGTACCAGCTGTGGAATCGAGCTGGGAACGTTGTGGTCTCAAGTCCTGGTCGACGAGCAGATATTAAATCGCCCAGAAGCATTATTGTGGGCTGTGTGGAGCGCCCTGACCAGACGCCGTCAGAGGGAAAGCGCCCTCGACCAATTAATCTGTGGTAAGCACGATAAACGCCAGTTCATTGTGATTGCTTGTAGTTTGGTCGTGTGCCCAGCGACAGTAGCGATGTTTATTTATAAGTTAGACATATTTTAATAAGGCAGAAAGCCTGAAATAAGAGAGTGGAGAGGGAGGAACACGGAGCGACGTCCGTCCCCTCTGAGCGCTGGCGGACGACTGAGGGAGCCTGGCTCCGGATGGAGGAAGACCCTCCCAGCGAGTGAGGACCGCCGCCAGGCGAGGTGGAGTATGGACCCGCCCAAAACGGGGGAGTCCACTCTCACTGTATGTTGAGGACAGATAGAGGTTTGAGGCAAGCATATTGTGTGGTTATTTTTGTTTATGTGTTTAAAGGGGAACATTTTATTGGAACGTCGATGGGTTGCAGGTTTGTCCTTTGGGGAAGAAGTTGCTGAGAACTTCGAAGCCAGCAGATGATGTAGCTGATGAGACTCCAAGGTAGTGGAGCAGAGGACCTCGAACTGTGAGGAGAAGCAGCAGTGAAGAGGAGTGTCACGTGCTTCTGTAGAGGTGGTGAAGCACCGTAGTTACTCAAGGAAACTTCATGATAGCAGCCTGGAGGAGCTGCAGAGGATCCTGGTAGTGAAGCCCGGAAGAACCTAAGGATATTAGGGTTGTGAACTTCCAGAGGTGGAAGGGGAAGTTCTGGGGGATTACTAGTGGGGAGTTGATAGTGTTTGGTTGTCAGTAGCGTGCAAGACGCAGTGAGAGGTGAGTGACTGTTTGCATTCTTATGTCAAGGAGTGTTTTATACTGAAGTTTAGAGTTACAGTCGTAGGCTGGATTACCTACGGATGTATGCGTTCCAGGACTGACAGTGATTGATGGATCATTGTTGTGTATCAATGAACATTTATACTGATATATGTGATTGCATTCAAATGCTGATTTTCTATATATATATTATCTTGCTGATAGTGCAACAGTGTATGTAGGCTTGACCAACTTGAGGAGGTTAATAGTATCAGGTGGTGAACCAGGAGATAGGATACCACTTGATAAGCTGATAATAGAGTTCTGATGGTATTGGAGTGCAACCTGATTGTGATATTATAGAGTATAGGATTCATTATTATTATATGTGTGTATGTATCGTGTATGTGCTTTGTTCAGTAAATGTGTCACAATTTGCTGGTGTTTGCCCTTGTCCTAGTGAGGCTTCCCAGGAAGTAGTAAAGAAGGAGAGAGAGAGAGAAAGAACCAAGAACCACTGCTGTGAACAGGGTAGAAGGTAATATTAATAAGTCAAAGGGGGATCGAGGAGATCATATCACCTAAGGAGAGAGTGGGGAGTCACAGCGGCTCGAGTGGGTGTGTGCACGTGACAACGAGGCTAAGTGTTGGAGCCGCATCCCCTAAACGCGTGACGTTGAGCCCCTCTCCAAGAGCCAGAAGCGCCAAGGGTGATCTCCTAGTATAAGCACTCTGCCGAGTTGTGGGTTGGGTTGTCCATAGAGAAGGATCAACGACGACAACACCAACCAACCCACAGTCTATAATACAGGACATTAAGTATGGTCATTTATACTTGCACTTATACCTACAACTAAGGTAAACCCCGACATTGGCAATCTTTCCAGGTGTCCGGGATAAAGATCTTGTGTACACAGTTACTCGCCCGTCGTACACCCCGACACAACACAGCTCAATTCCAACACAATTCACACAAAATAATTAAATCAAAATGAAAATAAATCACAATCAATGAAAATTCAATTTATCAACGCAATCAGAAAATTTGAAATGGAATTGTAACGTATTTAGTATAGCATGTGTGTTGCTCTTACATGCAACAGATGGTGGTGTTTGTCAAGAAAAACATAGTTTTCCCTGTCACAGGTGTGGCATCTATACTTATATTTACGAAATGAACGGTATGGGAAACAACACAGCTCAGTTTCCTACACAATGTCACACAAAATTATTCAATAAAAAATAAAATAAATAAAAATCTATGCAAATAAAATTTATCAATGCAATCGGAAACATTGAAATAGAATTCGTGAAACATTTAGTATAGCGTGAATATTGCTATTATGTGCAACAGAAGGCGCTGTTTTTCAAAATGTATGTTTTTATCTGCCATACGGGGTGGCATCTACATAGTAGGTATACAAAAAGACGCGAATATTTGAATGCAACGTTGTGTCAAAATTTCAAAGCAATCGGTGAAAAACTTTCGGAGATTACAGTGTGTGTTGCTCTTACGTTTAACAGATGGCGCTGTTTAAAAAAAGAAACATGTTTTTTCTTGTTACAGGTGAGGCATGTATATAGTAGATATATAAAAAGACGTGCCTATTTGAATGCAAAGTTGTGTCAAAATTTCAAAGCAATCGGTAAAGAGGTTTCGAAGATTTCCCCTCACATGAAAAAAACATAAAAAACACAGTTTTTCAGAAAAAATCATGTGTTTTACCGTCAGAAACGTGACATCTATATAGTATGTATATAAAAACTAGGCCAGATGCGAATGGATCCTTGTGTGAAAATTTCAAAGCAATCGGTGAAGAACTTTCGGAGATTAGCGATATTGAACAAACGAACTTTCCATTTTTTGTTTATAATAGACTAGCAGTACCCGGCCACGCGTTGCTGTGGCTCAGCAACGCACGTGCGTTGCTGAGCCACAGCAACCTTCCCTGTCCCTTTGACCTCCTCACCATTCTCCATTCCCCCATCCCCTCGTCCCCACCATCCCAAACTCCCCGTCCCCTCGTCCTTCCCCACCATCTCTCACTTCCGTCCAATCGTCCTCCCCACTATTCCCCTCTTCTTCCCACATGCCCCATACCCTTGTCACTTTGTCCTCCCCACCATTCTTCCTTCCCCTTCCCCTCGTCCCCACCTTCCCATACTCCCCTATCGCCTCGTCCTTCCCCACCATTACCCCCTCTCTTGTCCCCTCGTCATCCTCACCATTCCCCACTCCCTCGTCTCATGCCTTCCCAAATGGTCTGATGTTCCCTTCAGAAAATTGGGAACATCAAGTGATCTGATGTTCCCATCACTGAAATATAAAAAAAACAGTTAAAAAATGAAATGAAAATATGAAAAAATATAAAAATAAAGTATTCTCACGAAATGAACAGTCTGGTAAAGAACACAGCTTAATTCCAATGCAGTTCACACCAAATATTTAAATCCAAAACAATGAAAATTCAATTAATCGATGCAATCAGAAACATTGAAATGGAATTGTAGCATATCTAGTACAGCATGTGTGTTGCTCTTACATGCAACAGATGGCGCTGTTTTTCAAGAGAAGCTTAGTTTTACCTGTCCTAGGTGTGCCATCTATACTTATACTTAAGAAATGGACGGTAAGGTAAAAAAACACAGCTTAATTCCAACACAATATCACACAAAATAATTCGCTAAAAAATAAAATAAATCGAAATATATGAAAATATAATTTATCAATGCAATCGGAAACATTGAAATGGAATTCGTTACATATTTAGTGTAACGTGCAAGTTGCCATTATGTGCAACAGATGGCGCGGTTTATCAAAAATGCATGTTTTTACCTATCACCGGGGGTGGCATCTATATAGTAGGTACATAAAAAGATGCACCTATTCGAATGCAACGTTGTTTCAAAATTTCTAAACAATTGGTGAATAACTTTCGGAAATTACAGAATGTGTTGCCCATATATCCAACAGATGGCGCTGTTTTTCAAAAAAAAACATATTTTCCTTTCACAGGTGAGGCTTGTATATAGTAGATATATAAAAAGAGGCGCCTATTCGAATGCAACGTTGTGTCAAAATTTCAAAGAAATCGAAAAAGAGTTTTGAAGATTTCTCTCACCTGAAAAACCACAGTTTTTTCAGAAAAAGCATGTATTTTTACCATCACAGTCGTGACATGTATACAGTATGTATATAAAAACCTGCTCGGATGCGAATGAAACGTTGTGAGATATTTTCAAAGCAATCAGTTAAGAACTTTCGGAGATTAGCGATTTTGAACAAACGAACATTTCCATTTTTATTTAAATAGATTATCAGGTCTATGTTTTGGGTAGAATAATGCTTTTTACCCCTTTTACGGATTATTTCTTTCATTATTCTTTCTTCTTTTTTATGTTTACTGTGCATCGTTTATTTGTAATATAATTTTTTGGAATTGTTGTGGTTTCTGTTCTAGGTTCAGGACTGTACCGTTGGTCCAGGTGTCTTCTTATAGCAGCGTTTATTTCCGTGTTGCTATATCCATTGTTCACAAACACCTGAGTTATTCTTTCAAACTCTTTATTCACCTTGCTCCATTTGGAGCAGTGTGTAAGCGCTAGACGAATAAGCATCGAGAACACTGGCTTTGTATGTTTAGGGGCACTCACTCGTACCGTCCAGGCATAATCCTATGTTGGTAGGCTTAGTATATATGCGTGGTACTTAAAGAAGTTCCTGTTTTAGTTAATAGTACATCCAAGAATGGCAGACTGTTATTTTCACTATTTTCATGTGTAAATCGGAGTACTGACTCTCTCTCTAGATGGCTTTTTTAGATCAATTAGTTCATCTGAATCTTTTACTATGACGAATATGTCCTCTACCTAACGGCAGTATACAGTTAGTAGTTGTCTACTTCTGAAGACTCTATCTTTCATGGTTCCCATGTCAAAATTAGCGAATAACACTTCTAAGGGAAGCCCATTGCTACTCCGTCTATTTATAGATTCATGTCCCTTTGTGAACTGATGAAAGGAGCTTCCTGTGTACATACCTCGAGAAGATTCTTCGAGTGTGGCTCGGGTATGTCTAATTTGGGGGTGCTCTCGTCTCTATATACTCTGTCCGGTTTCATTTCTATGGTGGTGTCGACTGGGACGTTGGTAAATAGGGATTCAATATCCAGGGAAGCAATGATTCAATCGGGCTGTGTAGTTTTAATTAATTCTAGGAAATCTGCTGATGGTATGTAGACTATAGTTGCTTGAAGTATATGGAGTTAGGAGTTCGTTAAGTCTTTTTAGTACGTGATAGGTTGGAGTTGGTATTTGACTGATTATTGAGCGTAGTGGGTTACTTGGTTTGTGTGTCTTAACAATGACATAGGCATATCCTAAGCTATAGTCGCCTTGGAGTTTAGTGAAATGAACAGTACCTCTCTTTTGTGTTGATTTACAGTAATAGTTTTGTTCATATTCAGAAGCTTGATGAAAAATGTGAGTGACCTCTCACTTGCTCTAGTGCCCTTGGGAGGTGGGGGATATTTGGGGGTTAAATACCCCAAAATTTCCAACTCTTTTAGTGTCTGAGTGTGGGGTAGTGGGTTAAAGGCATACCAGCTATGACAGGTGTTATGAAGCATCAGTGCAGGCTAGGGTTCGAGTTTCCTGGTGGGGGTTGTTTTCTAAAGTTGTTTAACTTCAAACTTGCGACTTTAATCAAGTTAGTGCATAAAGCATAGACACGGAGTTCTCCCATATTAACAGGAGCTTGATGAAAAACGTGAGTGACCTTTCACTTGCTCTAGTGCCCTTGGGAGGTGGCGGCTATTTCGGTGGGGAGTTAAATACCCCAAAATTTCCATCACTTTTAGGGTCTGAGTGTTGTGTAGTGGGTTAAAGGTGTACCAGCTATGCCAGGTGTTGTGAAGCATCTGTGCTGGCTAGGGATCGAGTCTCCTGGTGGGGGTTGATGCCTAACGTTATATATATATATATATATATATATATATATATATATATATATATATATATATATATATATATATATATATATAATATATATATATACATATATATATATATATATATATATATATATATATATATATATATATATTTATATATATATATATATTTATATATATATATATATATATGACAGTGTCAGACCACGGACGAGGTTGCTGTATCGGATGGGCCAATAGGCCCTCTGCAGTGTCCACGTATGGTACCTCACCTCACTCCACCATTCTCTCCTGCCTATTATGTACAGTACTCGACCTGTAAAACCACTCCTTCTGAAGATGTATTAACACACTAAAGTACTTAAGGAAATTCCTGTTTCAATTTTCCTCCATGGTCTGACACTGTCACATTTTTAATCACGTTTTTATTTTCGTGATACACACACACACACACACACACACACATATATATATATATATATATATATATATATATATATATATATATATATATATATATATATATATATATATATATATATATATATATATATATATATATATATATATATATATATATATATGTGTGTGTGTATATATCGTACCTAGTAGTCAGAACGCACTTCTCGCCCTACTATGCAAGGCACGATTTGCCTAACAGGCCGAATGATTTTCTTTATTTCAATAAATTGTTTCTATTTAGTTTATTAGAAATATAATTATTATATTATATTAAGACCATATTTTATTGACTTAGTTGTGATAGTTTTGGTTAGGTTAAGATAGGTTAGGTTATGTTAGGTAGGGTTGGTTAGGTTCTGTCATATATCCACCTTAGTTTTAACTCAAATTTAATCAAATTAATTTATAAGTAATGAAATGGACAGATTTATCCTTTAATTAGAAAAAATCTTAGAAAATTATAAAATTCATAAAAATATAAGAGAAATCCTAGTAAACAACACAGAAATCATCGATAGATACAGCGATAGCAGGCGGCTTGACGTTTGCGAGGCACTACACATTAAAAAGTCAACACCAGCAATCAACAGCCAATTAATGCACAACTATATTCTACCCACCTCAAGACTCCGCTCCAATATAGAAGCATCAAGAAATATGGACCAATAGGCTTTCTACAATCACTTCCATTCAATACACATTGTTTCGTGTTCTGTCTTGTGTTGATGAAATTAATACCCTATTAATGCCACCTCACTCAAATGTAGATATAAACAAATCGGAGATGTGTAAGTTCTATTCAGTTGTGTATGTGTAAACTAAAGTCTTTGAAAATGTAATAAGTTTTACGAAACGCGCTCAAGTGTCGCGTCAGACTAGAAATAAAAATGAATTTTGGAGAATTGAATTTGGAATTACCACCAACAGTGAAAAGAAATGTACGAAAGATCGAGAAAATTCGTGTTAGAATTATTAATCTTACTTTTTCGATCATATTTAATAATATATGTCTACAGGAAAGACTGCTACCAAAATATACTAATATATATATATATATATATATATATATATATATATATATATATAAATATATATATATATATATAGATATATATATATATATATATATATATATATATATATATATAACTGAAAACTCACACCCCAGAAGTGACTCGAACCCATACTCCCACAACTGGTATGTACAGGGACGCCTTAATCCGCTTGACCATCACGACCGGACATAAGGAAGTGATAGCCGAGGCTATATGAACCACTTCCCCGCCGGCACTCGGATGGTAATCTTGGGCATAGCATTTTATCAAATCACCTCATTCTTTGGGGCACACGTGAGGAACACAAATGCAAACAAGCCTGAATGGTCCCCAGGACTATATACAACTGAAAACTCACACCCCAGAAGTGACTCGAACCCATACTCCCACAACTGGTATGTACAGGGACGCCTTAATCCGCTTGACCATCACGACCGGACATAAGGAAGTGATAGCCGAGGCTATATGAACCACTTCCCCGCCGGCACTCGGATGGTAATCTTGGGCATAGCATTTTATCAAATCACCTCATTCTTTGGGGCACACGTGAGGAACACAAATGCAAACAAGCCTGAATGGTCCCCAGGACTATATACAACTGAAAACTCACACCCCAGAAGTGACTCGAACCCATACTCCCACAACTGGTATGTACAGGGACGCCTTAATCCGCTTGACCATCACGACCGGACATAAGGAAGTGATAGCCGAGGCTATATGAACCACTTCCCCGCCGGCACTCGGATGGTAATCTTGGGCATAGCATTTTATCAAATCACCTCATTCTTTGGGGCACACGTGAGGAACACAAATGCAAACAAGCCTGAATGGTCCCCAGGACTATATACAACTGAAAACTCACACCCCAGAAGTGACTCGAACCCATACTCCCACAACTGGTATGTACAGGGACGCCTTAATCCGCTTGACCATCACGACCATTCAGGCTTGTTTGCATTTGTGTTCCTCACGTGTGCCCCAAAGAATGAGGTGATTTGATAAAATGCTATGCCCAAGATTACCATCCGAGTGCCGGCGGGGAAGTGGTTCATATAGCCTCGGCTATCACTTCCTTATGTCCGGTCGTGATGGTCAAGCGGATTAAGGCGTCCCTGTACATACCAGTTGTGGGAGTATGGGTTCGAGTCACTTCTGGGGTGTGAGTTTTCAGTTGTATATAGTCCTGGGGACCATTCAGGCTTGTTTGCATTGTGTTCCTCACGTGTGCCCCAAAGAATGAGGTGATTTGATAAAATGCTATGCCCAAGATTACCATCCGAGTGCCGGCGGGGAAGTGGTTCATATAGCCTCGGCTATCACTTCCTTATGTCCGGTCGTGATGGTCAAGCGGATTAAGGCGTCCCTGTACATACCAGTTGTGGGAGTATGGGTTCGAGTCACTTCTGGGGTGTGAGTTTTCAGTTGTATATAGTCCTGGGGACCATTCAGGCTTGTTTGCATTTGTGTTCCTCACGTGTGCCCCAAAGAATGAGGTGATTTGATAAAATGCTATGCCCAAGATTACCATCCGAGTGCCGGCGGGGAAGTGGTTCATATAGCCTCGGCTATCACTTCCTTATGTCCGGTCGTGATGGTCAAGCGGATTAAGGCGTCCCTGTACATACCAGTTGTGGGAGTATGGGTTCGAGTCACTTCTGGGGTGTGAGTTTTCAGTTGTTTATAGTCCTGGGGACCATTCAGGCTTGTTTGCATTTGTGTTCCTCACGTGTGCCCCAAAGAATGAGGTGATTTGATAAAATGCTATGCCCAAGATTACCATCCGAGTGCCGGCGGGGAAGTGGTTCATATAGCCTCGGCTATCACTTCCTTATGTCCGGTCGTGATGGTCAAGCGGATTAAGGCGTCCCTGTACATACCAGTTGTGGGAGTATGGGTTCGAGTCACTTCTGGGGTGTGAGTTTTCAGTTGTATATAGTCCTGGGGACCATTCAGGCTTGTTTGCATTTGTGTTCCTCACGTGTGCCCCAAAGAATGAGGTGATTTGATAAAATGCTATGCCCAAGATTACCATCCGAGTGCCGGCGGGGAAGTGGTTCATATAGCCTCGGCTATCACTTCCTTATGTCCGGTCGTGATGGTCAAGCGGATTAAGGCGTCCCTGTACATACCAGTTGTGGGAGTATGGGTTCGAGTCACTTCTGGGGTGTGAGTTTTCAGTTGTATATAGTCCTGGGGACCATTCAGGCTTGTTTGCATATATATATATATATATATATATATATAAATATATATATATATATATATATATATATATATATATATATTTATATATATATATATATATATATATATATATATATATATATATATATATATATATATATATATTGGCTGGTAATTGAATATATATATATATATATATATATATATATATATATATATATATATATATATATATATATATATATATATATATATATATATATATATATATATATATATATATATATATATATATATATATATATATATATATATATATATATATATATATTGGCTGGTAATTGAATATATATATATATATATATATATATATATATATATATATATATATATATATATATATATATATATATATATATGTATATATATATATATATATATATATATATATATATATATATATATATATATATATATATATATATATATATATATATATATAACATGAATTTTCTCAATATTTCTTATGTTTCTTTTCTCTGTCGATGGTAATTGAAAAATCAATTCTCCAAAATTCATTTTTATTTCTAGTCTGACGCGACACATAATAACTTATCACATTTTCAAAGACTTTAGTTTACACACACAACCGTAACCTGAAAACACTAAACAGAGTCAGCTAATCCGCCATACTTATTATACTCGCATTTGGGTGAGGTGATATGGTGCAACAGTTTTCGATGAGGTAAACAAACTTGTAACAAATACAAGACAGAACACGAAACTGTGGGTATTAATTAATTGGGTATGAGAGCATAAGAATGGAAGTATCTGCAGAGGGCCTATTGGCCCATACTTCCTCTTGATGCTTCTATATTGGTTCGGAGTCTTGATGTGGGTAGAATATAGTTGTGCATTAATTGGCTGATGATTGCTGGTGTTGGCTTTTCCATGTGTAGTACCTCGGAGATGTCGAGCCGCCTGCTATCGCTGTCTCTATTGATGATTTCTGTATTGTTTGTTAAGACTTCTCTGGTGATGGTCTGGTTGTGAGAAGAGATTATATGTTCCTTGATGAAGCCCTATTGTTTATGCATTGTTAATAGCCTGGAAAGAGATGTTGTTGTCTTGCCTATATACTGAGTTCTTTGAGGCTTATAGTCCCCCAAGTGGGCATTTGAAGGCATCGACGACGTTGGTTTCCTTCAAGGCGTTTTTTTTGTTGTCTGGGGAGTTTTTCATGAGAAGGTTGGCCTGTTTTTTTTGGTTTTATAGTAAATTGTCAATTGTAATTTCTGATTTTTGTCTGTAGAGATAACGTTCCTATCAATAATATGATTCAGGACCCTTTCCTCTTTTTATGAGCTGTTGAAAAGAAGTTCCTGTAAAATAGTCTAATAGGGGGTACATGTGTTGTGTTGGTTGACTCTTAAGAGGTTACATGGCGTTTCACCTTTCTTTTTATGACGTCTTCAGCAAAACAGTTAGGGAAGCCACTGTTGACTAGAACCGCCTTTCCTTACAGAGTTCTTCATCGACTTGGTTTCATCGTGAGCTGTGGCTGAGAGCCCGGTCGACGTAAGCGTTGATAACACTTCTCTTGTGGCTGTCTGGGCAGTCACTATTGGAATTGAGGCCCATTCCTATGTTTGTTCCCTTAGTGTAGACTGCAGTGTGAAAATCTCCGCTCCTTTGCATGACTGTTACATCTAGAAAGGGCAGCTTCCCATCATTCTCCATCTCGTACATGAAACTTAACACAGAATTCCGCTCAAATGCCTCCTTCAGCTGCTGCTGATGTCTGACATCAGGTACATACACAAAAATGTCCTCAACATACCTGCAGTATATGGCGGGTTTCAAGTCCATGTCAACTAAGACGTTCTATTCGATGGTACCCATGTAGAAGTTCGCAAACAGAACACCTGGGGGAGAACCCATGGCGACCCCATCTACTTGCTTATACATGTGCCCATCTGGGCTCAAGAAGGGTGCCTCTTCAGTACAAGCTTGGAGTAGTTTCCTTAGAATGTTTTCTGATATGTCAAGAAGAGTACAAGCCGGATCACGATACACTCTGTTCGCTATCATCCTGATTCTTTCATCCACAGGTACGCTTAGCCAGTCTGTATATGGGTGTGGATATCTGGCTGATGATTGGCCGATGTGGGTTTCCAGGCTTGTGGGCCTTGACATTCCCATACGCATAACTAGGTTTATATTCCCCAAAATCCTTTGGCAGGTGGAGTCCGGATTTCTTGGCGTTCACAGTTTCAATCAATCTGTTTACCTTTGTTTTCTATCCGGCTGCAGTGTCCTCCGTTACCCTTTGGAATTTAGTTTGGTGTGAGAGTATGAGGTTCATTTTTCCCAGATATTTGTCCTTTTTAAGAATAACATATACTGGCGACTTGTCATCTCTTCTGACGACTGTCTCCCTATTCTCACGAAGGCTCTTAGCTGCCGCTTTGAAGTCGTGGGGCAGTGTGATGCTTCTGTAGTTACCTCGAGTCTTTCGTCCTTTTGCAATAAGTTCTGCTTGCAAGGTCTCTTTGGTGGTAACCTTCTTTTGCGTCACGAGGTCGAATGTGTCATCAGTAGGATGACTCTAACTCCACTTTCCAATTAACTCCACAGGCCAATTACACTGGATTAATCTTTGTGTTTAGATAGGAGATGCCTCGTATGGGCCAATAAGCCTTCTGCAGCCCCTATGTTTATCCCTTATGTATCCCCCCATGTTTTCACCTTCATTGTATTATCACCTGACCTAATGCGGGTATAAAATCAACTAGTATTGTAAGATCTGTTCACTTGAGAATGAACCATGGAGGTTCGAAACGTCGTGCAAATTATACAAATAAGTGTAATACACTCTATAGTAAATCACTTCTTTTCTTCACCTTAAAAGTACGAAAATGAGTTTTGGAGAACTCCTATTTCAATTAAGCCCTGATGCTAAGAAAATAGTTAGAGGGATAGAAGCCCTAAACCAGAAAATAATAAATACAGAATATGCGGTCATAATCAATGAAACATATATATATATATATATATATATATATATATATATATATATATATATATATATATATATATATATATATATGTATATATATATATATATATATATATATATATATATATATATATATATATATATATATATATATGCGAACAAGCCTGAATGGTCCCCAGGACTATATGCAACTGAAAACTCACACCCCAGAAGTGACTTGAACCCATACTGCCAGGAGCACTCTGCTGACATACAGGATCCCTTAACTGCTCGACCAACACGACCGGACAAAAGAGGATGGTAGCCGAGGCTATTTCCATCCCCCCGCCAGCACTCGGTTGGTAATCTTGGGCATGGAATTTTATCAAATCACCTCATTCTTTGGAGCATACGTGAGGAACACAAATCCAAACAAGCCTGAATGGTTCCCAGGACTATATGCAACTGAAAACTCACACTCCAGAAGTGACTCGAACCCGTAATGCCAGGAGCAATCTGCTGGCGTACAGGATCCCTTAACCACTCGACCAACACGACCGGAAAAAACAAGATAGTAGCCGAGGCTATTTCCATCCCCCCGCCGGCACTCGGTTGGTAATCTTGGGCATGGAATTTGATCAAATCACGTCATTCTTTGGGGCACACATGAGGAACACAAATGCGAACAAGCCTGAATGGTCCCCAGGACTATATGCAACTGAAAACTCACACCCTAGAAGTGACTCGAACCCATACTGCCAGGAGCACTCTGCTGGCGTATTTCGAACCCATACTGCCAGGAGCACTATTTTCGTCGAGCGGTTAAGGGATCCTGTACGCCAACAGAGTGCTCTTGGAAGTATGGGTTCGAGTCACTTCTGTGGTGTGAGTTTTCAGTTGCATATATTCCTAGGGACCATTCAGGCTTGTTCGCATTTGTGTTACTCACGTGTGCCCAAAAGAATGAGGTGATTTGATAAAATACCATGCCCAAGATTACCAGCCAACTGCCGGCGGGGGAATGGAAATAGCCTCGGCTACCATCCTGTTTTGTCCAGTCGTGTTGGTCGAGCGGTTAAGGGATCCTGTGCACCAGCAGAGTGCTCCTGGCAGTATGGGTTCGAGTCACTTCTGGGGTGTGAGTTTTCAGTCATATATATATATATATATATATATATATATATATATATATATATATATATATATATATATATATATATATATATATATATTATATTTTAACTATATTTTTATTTTGTTTATATATAATTGTCTTAATATAGTTAATTTTTGTGTTACTATTGTATTGGTAATATTTGTACCGTTTAATATTAATATTTCTGTGATAATTAAAACTTATGTTATTTTAATTTTAAGATTTATTGTTA
>NC_091225.1:2408695-2416195 GCF_040958095.1 Procambarus clarkii
CATATTTATATTTTACTAAATTTATTTTCACTTTGCAGTTAACGAGATATAACTGTACTTATTTTGAAAAGTTACTTATAAATAACGCAGATTTTCTAGTTTTAATTTTTAGGTTTCCATTACAAAAACTTTCAGACATTTTGAAGTCTTTAAATGTTGAGGTGACATGATGGTATGATCGCCAGCCTTTTGCCAAAATGCGTTGTAATTGATGATAAATATATTGAAAATGTTCGTTGAGAGGTGTCTGTCTGGCGGTGTCTGTCTGGTTGTGACGTATTTCGCGCCTAGTTTGGAAGCGTATTTTTGATGAAGATTTATGAAAAAAAATGAAATAAGGGGTTATGCAATTTTTTACTTTGTATATTTTATATTTAATTATTTTAGATGTTTTATAATTATAACTGTTGCTATTATTATTTAAAAATATTCAAAAACATTATTTTGTTATTAATATTACTATCATAATTATTTAAATTCTTATATTTTTATTTTGTTTTAATTGAAATAATAACTATTATCTATAGTTTAATTTATTTGTAATTTATTGAAATAATAACTATTAATAATAACTGTCATCCTATTATCTTCATTTCTTCGTAACAATCATTCTTAACTTAATTACTATCTTTATAATCACATTATTTTTTTATTATATATTATTATGGATATTGGCGGTAATAGAGGTAGGTGCAGTGTCGGCAGTACTTTGACAAATATTTCAATATATAAATTTTGACATATATTATAGGTTTCGAATATTTTAAATGATATTAATATTATTCCAGCGGAATATCATTTGTTCAAATGACCTCAATGCTTCTGTCACAAATAATGTTAGGTCATCTTCGCTAGTATCGATTTGTCGAAACAAAGGCAAAAATACAAAATAATTATCCATGTTATCAAATCCTAAACTGAACAAAGAAATTAATGACACTGCAACAAATGGTAACCATTAGATGCGATAACAGAGGGTCGCGTCACTCTCCGTGAAAAGTTGGGCGCGTGTTGGGAGGTGATGAGCAGGGGTGTGGTTAATGCTGTCGGTGAGGTGAATGTCACCAGACTCCAACACCAGGCTACTTTGTATTTTCTGCATTTAAATTTAAATATTGCAGTGAGTGACTGGGAGAGGGAATGTGCTCGTATCACAAACAAATTAGAAAGGATTAACAGCATGGCTAAGGACAGAGGATTAGTGGGGGATGGGTTAGTGACTGCGGTTGGGATGGAGAATCCCCAGGGGACAGGCTACCAGCATGACAATGAATTACTGAGGAGACGGTCTATTATAATACATGGATTATTCGAATCTGGGGCACCAACAAGACAAGAGAGAATAGAAACAGAAAAATACGAATTGCACGAGATATTGAGGTGTATTGGAGCGGAATGGCAGAACACGAGGTGGATATCAATCGCCGGGTTGGACCTTACAATTGTACCAAGAATAGACCTGTTCTGGTGCAATTCTCCAATGAGGAGGCTGTGGAGTACATAATGAGGAACAAGCATTTACTCAGAGGAAGTGAAACCCATTACAATGTGTTTATAGAGAGGTTTATGACGAAAGATGAGCAAATAGCCCACAAGAATAGATGGCAACAACGACACCGAACTAGCCTCTCAGGTAGTCTCACCTCCCAGGTCACATCCCAGGTCACCTCCCAGGCCACCTCCCAGGTCACCTCCCAGGTCGCATCCTCCCCAACTCAGCCCTCCTATACCTCCCCCCTGCCTCAGCCTCCCAAAACCCCCTGTCCCTTCCACATTTGTACCTCCCCAACGATTCCCCTGCCCCTGCTACATCACACCTGTCAACGACTCCAGTGGGTCAAGCCATGCCCTCCCCAAACCCACCTTCCCATCCCCCCTCCCCAACTACCCCTTCCTACTCCCCTGCCCCTTTTACCCCATTGACTTCAATTCCATCTACTCCATCCCAGCTTCCACTGCACCTCTCTTCCAATCACCCCCAAACCCCACCCAACCCTCACCCCTCCTATGCACCTCCAGCCCACATTTAACCCCCTCACCTTGTGACCCCCTAACACCTTCCCCCATCTCCCTCTTCCCCTCTTCTACCCCAAAACCCCCACCTACCCCCGATTCCCCCCTAACTAATACACCCTCTCTTCCACTCCCAGCACCCATGCTCCATTCTCATCTCAGCCCTCTGCCCTCAGTATCCCTCTCCCCCCCAACCTCTCAACCTCTATCTGACTCTCAGTCTCACTCTATTTCTCAAACCCCCTATGCTATTCAGACCCCTAACTTTCAGACCCATTATGCCCTTCCTACCCCCCTAGATGCCCGGACCCCATTCGCCTACCAGGCACTCCCAGGCACCCCCCACTCACCCCCACAGCCCCCACGTGCCCCCCAGACACCCCCCAGTTCCCCGCAGACCCCTGGTGAAAGGGGGAACTCTGACACCCGAGTTTCCAAGAAGAGTCTCAAGGTTTGGTACACCAATGCTGATGGGGTAGCCAATAAAGCAGAAAGATAAAAGAAAGAGTTAGTGAGGCAGACCCAGACATAGTGGCAATAGTGGAAACTAAAATAAATGGCATGATCTCGGATGCAATCTTTCCAGAGAGGAACCAGGTGATAAGAAGAGAAAGGACACAGAGACAGGGAGGAGGAGTGGCACTACTAATAAAGCGGAAATGGAAGTTTGATGAGCTGGAAAATCCGGGTACCAATGAAAGCACGAGCTTCATACATGGAACTCTGACAGTGGATGGGAAGAAGATTGTAATCTTGATACTCTACAATCCCCCACCAAACAGTAGAAGGCCCAGGCAGGAGTACTAGGACAGCAACAAGACATGTATAGATAAACTGCAGAGGGCAGAAACTTTAGCGCATAGAATCAGAGCGAAGCTGCTGGTCATGGGGGACCTAAATCACGGAGAGATAGATTGGGAAACGAGGAATCCCCATGGCGGGGAGGAGACCTGGGGAGCGAAGCTGGTAGACGTTATTGACAGGAATTTCCTAACACAGCATGTGAAAGAAGATACTAGGGAAAAAGGAGGGGATACGCCCAGCCTATTAGATCTCATTTTCACCCAGAATGTAGAAGACATCGAGCAGTTGGAACATGAAATACCACAAGGAGCTAGTGACCATTGTGTCCTAGTCTTTGACTACATGATGGAGCTTAAAATTGTGACCAAAGGACAAGAGGTCCGGGAAAGGAGACTTGATTACAGAAAAGGGGACTACAGAAGGATAAGGGACTACCTGGGAGAAGTGCAGTGGGAGGAAGAACTTAGAGGAAAAACAGTGCAAGGTATGATGAACCAAGTCATATCGAAATGCAAGGAGGCTGAAGAGAGATTTATTCCAACAATAAAGGAAAAAAGCAGGAGGGAATATAATAACCCATGGTTTAATAGACAGTGTCAGGAAGCAAAGGTGAGAAGCAGGAGGGAGTGGAGGAAGTACAGAAGACAAAGGACAGAGGACAACAGGATTAGATGTAACAGAGCTAGGAACGATTACATTAACATAAGACGAGTGTCGGAAAGAAATTATGAGAATGATATTGCAGTCAAAGCAAAAAAGCAACCAAAATTACTACATAGCCATATAAGAAGGAAGATGTCGGTAAATGACCAAGTGACAAGACTGAGGAAAACAGAAGGGGCATATATAGAAAGCGACAAGGAAATCTGCGAGGTACTGAATGCAAAATTCCATGGAGTGTTCACAACCGAGCCTGAACAGCTCCCATTGTTAGAAGAGATTACCCAAGATGAAAGACTATCAGATATAGAGGTGACAGCAGAGGATGTAATGAAACAGTTGACAACACTGGATGCAAATAAAGCTGTTGGACCAGACAAAGTATCACCGTGGATACTTAAAGAGGCAGCGCAGGCTCTCAGCGTGCCTCTGGCAATGATCTTTAATGAGTCACTTATGTCTGGAGAATTGCCCAGTTGCTGGAAGGAGGCAAATGTCGTACCGATTTTCAAAAAAGGTGAAAGGGAGGAGGCACTTAACTACAGACCCGTATCACTGACAAGCATCCCCTGCAAAATACTTGAAAGAATAATTAGGCTAAGACTTGCTGAGCACCTGGAGAGCATTGGGTTTGTAAACAAGCACCAACATGGGTTCTGGACAGGGAAATCATGCCTAACAAACCTTTTAGAATTGTATGATAAAGTAACAAGGATAAGGCAGGACAGAGAAGGCTGGGCAGACTGCATATTTCTTGACTGCCAAAAGGCCTTTGATACGGTACCGCACATGAGACTGCTATACAAACTTGAGAGGCAGGCAGGAGTAAGCGGAAAGGCCCTAGTATGGGTGAACAACTACCTAACAGGAAGGAGCCAGAGGGTAATGGTAAGGGGCGAGAAGTCGGACTGGCGAACAGTAACAAGTGGAGTACCTCAAGGATCGGTGCTGGGACCAATCCTCTTTCTAATTTACGTAAATGATATGTTTACAGGAGTGGAATCATACATGTCAATGTTTGCGGATGACGCAAAATTAATGAGAAGAGTTGTGACAGACGAGGATTGTAGGATCCTCCAAGAGGACTTAAAGAGGTTGCAGAGATGGTCAGGGAAATGGCTACTGGAGTTTAACACCAGTAAATGTAAAGTTATGGAAATGGGATCAGGTGATAGGAGACCAAAGGGACAGTACACAATGAAGGGGAACAGCCTACCTGTAACGATTCGAGAAAGAGACCTGGGAGTGGATGTGACACCTAATCTAACTCCTGAGGCACATATAAATAGGATAACGACAGCAGCGTACTCTACACTGGCGAAAATTAGAACTTCATTCAGAAACCTAAATGAGGAGGCTTTTAGGGCGCTTTACACTGCCTACGTGAGACCCGTCTTAGAGTATGCCACGCCATCATGGAGCCCCCACCTGAAGAAACACATAAAGAAACTGGAGAAGGTTCAGAGGTTTGCGACGAGGCTTGTCCCAGAGTTACGAGGGATGGGATATGAAGAGCGGCTGAAGGAACTGAACCTTACGACACTAGAGAAAAGAAGGGAGAGAGGAGATATGATAGGGACATATAAAATACTCAGGGGAATTGACAAAGTGGAAATAGATGAAATGTTCACACGTAATAGTAACAGAACGAGGGGACATGGGTGGAAACTGGAAACTCAGATGAGTCACAGAGATGTTAGGAAGTTTTCTTTTAGCGTGAGAGTAGTGGAAAAAAGGAATGCACTTGGGGAACAGGTTGTGGAAGCAAATACTATTCATACTTTTAAAACCAGGTATGATAGGGAAATGGGACAGGAGTCATTGCTGTAAACAACCGATAGCTGGAAAGGCGGGATCAAAGAGTCAATGCTCGATCCTGCAAGCACAAATAGGTGAGTACACACACACACACACACACACACACACACACACACACACACACACACACACACACACACACACACACACACACACACACACACACACACACACACACACACACCCACACACACCCACACACACATCTGCGGCATATGCGGGACTGGCTAACATCAGAACAGCGTTCAGGAACCTGTGTAAGGAATCATTCAGAATCTTGTACACCACATATGTAAGACCAATCCTGGTGTATGCAGCCCCAGCATGGAGCCCGTACCTTGTCAAGCACAAGACGAAGTGGAAAAAGTCCAGCTTTTTTTTGTACGCTACTAGACTAGTCCCAGAACTAAGAGGCATGAGTTATGAAGAAAAGCTGCGGGAAATGCACCTTACGTCACTGGAAGACAGAAGAGTAAGGGGGGACATGATCACAACCTACAAAATCCTCAGGGGAATCGACCGGGTAAACAAGGATAAACTATTCAACACTGGCAGGACGCGAACAAGGGGACACAGGTGGAAAGTGAGTACCGACATGAGCCACAGGGACGTAAGAAGGAACTTTTTCAGTGTCAGAGTAGTTAACGGATGGAATGCATTAGGCAGTGATGTGGTGGAGGCTGACTCCATACACAGTTTTAAAGGTAGATATGATAGAGCCCAGTAGGTTCAGGAACCTGTACACCTGTTGATTGACAGTTGAGAGGCGGGACCAAAGAGCCAAAGCTCAACCACCGCAAGCACAAATAGGTGAGTACAAATAGATGAGTACACACACACACACACACGATTCAGCGGTATGGCACCAGGCTCGTCCTGGAACTGAGTGGAATGAGCTACGAGGAAAGGCTAAAGGAGCTGAACCTCACATCCCTGAAAAACAGAAGGGTAAGGGGAGACATGATAACCACCTAAAAAAATCTCAGGGGAATTGACAGGGTGGACAAAGACAAACTCTTCAGCACGGGTGGGACACGAACAAGGGGACACAGGTGGAAACTTAGTACCCAGATGAGTCACAGAGACGTTAGAAAGAATTTTTTCAGTATCAGAGTAGTTAGTAAATGGAATACACTAGGAAGTGATGTGGTGGAGGCTGACTCCATACACAGTTTCAAATGTATATATGATGGAGCCTAGTTGGCTCACAAATCTGTACACCAGTTGATTGACAGTTGAGAGGCGGGACCAAAGAGCCAAAGCTCAACCCCCGCAGGTACAACTAGGGGAGTACACACACACACACACACACACACACACACACACACACACACACACACACACACACACACATCCCTTAAAAACAGAAGAGTAAGAGTAAAGGGAGACATGATAACCACCTACAAAATTCTCAGGGGAATTGACAGGGTGGACAAAGACAAACTCTTCAGCACGGGTGGGACACGAACAAGGGGACACAGGTGGAAACTTAGTACCCAGATGAGCCACAGAGACGTTAGAAAGAATTTTTTCAGTGTCAGAGTAGTTAATAAATGGAATGCACTAGGAAGTGATGTGGTGGAGGCTGACTCCATACACAGTTTCAAATGCAGATATGATAGAGCCCAGTAGGCTCAGGAATCTGTACACCAGTTGATTGACAGTTGAGAGGCGGGACCAAAGGGCCAAAGCTCAACCCCCACAAGCACAATTAGGTGAGTACAATTAAGTGAGTACACACACACACAACAACAAACAAACAGAAACAAAGATCACGAAAACAATAACAATTGCAGTGTTCCCACAGGACTATTATGTTATGAGGAAAGAGAGAGAAGGAAGAGGTGGTGGTGGTGTAGCTCTGCTGGTAAGAAAAGGCTGGGATTTTGAGGAGTTGGTTGTACAGGGATGTGAAGGTTTCAGTGACTACATAGCAGGTACCATAACAACTGGAGGGCAAAAAATTATAGTCGTAGTCATATATAATCCACCACCAAATGACAGAAGACCCAGACAGGAATATGATAGAAACATGGGCACCATTATCATAATAGAAAGAGCAGCTTCTGTTGCTAGCAGGAATGGATCTGTACTACTAATTATGGGAGACTTCAACCATGGGAAGATAGATTGGGAGAACAGAGACCCGCATGGAGGACAAGAAACATGGGGAGCTAAGCTGCTGGACGTGGCAACAAGAAACTT